>NC_057810.1:283242504-283251667 GCF_018294505.1 Triticum aestivum | reverse complement strand
CATCGAGCACTCTAGTCATGTCTCCCTGCCACACACAAACTTGACATGTGCCCTCTGACGTTCCGGTAGGTCAGTCGCCCTATATCTTTGACTTGCACACACACACACACACACACAATTTCGATGGCTCTCTCCATCGATCTCGCACCCACCCACTTGATCCTCTCTTTGAATCTATCGATATCTATGACCCCTCCCTCTCTTCTTGTGTATTATCCGACCCTCTATATATGATATGATAGGCCTCCATTTCACACGCATTACATGCAAAATTTTGTTTGAGATGTCATCGACACATATTCCCACAAATACATTCATGAAATCAACCCCCCATCCCCCCACCCCAAAACAAAAAACACTCACGAACGCGGTTTGTATCTCTCACACACACCCACGTAGGTGGGGGACGTGCACGAAGAGAAGAGGTGCATGCACGGCGCACGTACTCCCGTCTCTTTGCCAACCACACCCGCGCGGGTACACGGTGGAGCTCATTTCTGTACGAAAAAGGCAGCCCACGTGGTAATTTGGCACGTGTATTGGTTGTCCACTTGGTGGAGGGAGGATCGTCTACCACGGGTGAACAAACCAATTGCGACTTGACGCGTTATGTTAAAAAAAGAGGCAAACCATGTGGGGCCTACCTTAGAGGTAAGGCTCTATGCACTGGAGTACTTTTGATGTGTCCCGTCAACTCGCAGAACGAGGAGAAGCTTGCTTAGTACGCCGTCTCCCCCGCCCACGGGCGCGGTGGCTCGCAGGATGAGGTGAAGCTTGCTTAGTACTATCCGCCTTACGCCCGCTCCCTCGCCCATGCGCGCGGTGGCTCGCAGGACGAGGAGAAAAATTTACTACTCCCTCTGTTTACTCCTCGTCCCTACTACCTTCGTTATAGAGATTATATCATATTGTTTGGAATATATATGTCCTTTAGTAGATTTCAATATGAACTACTAGTACATACTCCAAACACTGATGCAGACAGACGTATTTTAGAGTGTAGATTCACTCATTTTGCTCCATATGTAGCACTCTCCCTCGCCCCTCGACCCTCGCCCACGTGGTGGACGTGCAGCAATTCATTTGGTCTCATATAGCCAGAACGATATACACTGCACTACCATTATTGCTCGACTTCCCGAAGAGGCGAAGAGCCAATCGCAAGGTCAATATTTTGGAGATGCCAAGCGCAAGGTTACAGGAGAACGAGTAGTAGGTGCCGCGTCATTTATAAATAAAGATTTTTTTCTTCAGTGGCACGTATGCAATATGATAGGTTCATATGGAGAGAAAAGGAAACCGCTCCACAATATACATAGTCAGGACGGGCCAGCCTACACGGTTGCTTGCTGGGGTTGCTCTCTTCACACTCTCTCACACAAAACGACTGTGGCCACATCTCTAACATCCCGACAGATCACGTCCGCCGGGGGAAGGGGTGGATGCTTAGTGTAGATGCGGTCGCCGTCGCCAACGGCGAAAACCCACTGTCGGCACATCCCGATCAGGGGTCCCCGCCGTTCTCTCTCACAAAGCCGGTGAGGTTGCCTTCGTCCCTTGCTCACTGCCGCGACGTGGGCGGTTGCCGCCTCCTACCGCCCTCCTCAAGGTTGAGCTACGTCCCTTAGGTACAACTCCCTTTACAGCCGGCTTGCACCACTGCTCCAGCTGCCCACATCACTCCATGTGGATATTTCTCTACTTCTTTGCCCCGCACATACCTCTACTGGCTTCTACGTACTATATTTGTGATGAGTTTATGTCTCATCAACTAGTCCTAGTAATCTTATTCTAATCACGCTTCTTCAATTTCTTTGCCACAGGGATGCTCATCTCGATTTTGGTGAAACCGCACAAAATGATCCGATGGTCAAAAGGTTGCAAACTTCATTTCTTAGGAAGCTTGAACATTGCCAGCAAATCGAAGCCTGGTTAGGGTTCACGGTTCAAGGGCTAGGGACTGCATGCAACATTTTTTTCTTTAGCTGCCTCTGTTCCAAAATAAGTGTCAACTTTAGTAGTAGTAGTACAACTTTGTACTAAAGTTTGCATAAAGTTGAGACACTTATTTTGGAACGGAGAGAGTACATATTTGCTATGATCTGTCAATCATTGAGATGCAATAGCATGCATGTTAGTCTCCTTTCTATTTGATGAAATGTTGCAACGGGCAACCTTGGACGCAAGATACATGTAACAGAAGCTGGAAGCTTCATAGTATTGTACAAATTTATCTCGCTGATAAATTACAGTACGTACTATACTAGTACTTCCTCTGTTCCTGAATATAAGTCTTTGTAGAGATTTCACCATGAACCACATGCGGATGTATATAGATGCATTTTAAGTGTAGATTCATTCATTTTGTTCTGTATGTAGTTCACCTAGTGGAATCTCTACAAAGACTTATCTACTAGTAATAGCTAGCCCCCACTACTAGGAATTCTCTATCCTCTCCTTGAGCCACATCATCAAAATTAATGTAGCCGTTAGATGAACTAAATCAGTCCGTAATAGCCGTCTGATCTAGACGTTGAGAGGCTCCGCACTAAGCCACATGCAAGCATGCAGAAATACCGTGGCATGCATGTGAGTGGGTTTTAAATCACATCAACATGTCTGCACGCAAGCATGCACCGGTAGCATGCATGTAAGTGAGCTTTCAAGTCCCATTAACATGTCAAAAAGAAAAATGTAATCCCATTATGCAGTAGGAGCTGGCTGATCTTTTTTCCTTACGTGGGATGATCTAAATGATGATGGGAGTTTTTTTAGTTTGGCTACCACATTTGTCATGCGGTTATAGAGTTTTTTTAGTTCTATGAAATCGATAATTTTACGCAGAGAGATATATGGCTGTTCCGCGGCAACGCGCGGGGACTCATCTAGTATTTAGGAAGGGAGGGAGTATTATGTAAAGAGTTAGGTGTCGCACGGTGTCCAGAAAATATGGTGATAATGTGAGGTGGGCCATGTAATCACTGAGCCTGCGTGTTTTCACTGCTCTTGCACTCCTCCACTGTAAGAATGGAGAAAATTGTAATCTAGTAGTACCTCCTTTCGCCGAAAGCGTGGGACATCCAGCAGTCCTACCACCTCAGTAATAAAGACCAATGAGCCGTCAAATCACATAGACCCAGCAGTAAGTTGGACGGAAGAAGCAACCATCACTCATGCGCCAGTGAGAGGTCGCGTCCGCTCTGCCCGGGCATGAATGCGACACCGATTCTTTGGAGCGGCGCTGACCGTTTCGAGCGGGAAGCGCGCGCGGGCGATGGAGGGGCTTTGGGTGGGCCAGGCTGGTCAGGAGCGGGCGTGGCAGCTGTCCGTCTGTCCCTACCGGATACGCCCGGAAACGAGAGGATGCACCAACTCTCGCGGCTAAAATCGTACACTACACACCATCTCTCTGTAGGAGTAGGTCAATCTGTCGCTCTCTCTAACACACACATGCTGTTAAACACACACACACGCACACGCACACGCACGCACCTTGGTCCCGCTGCACCTTCTAACGTGACTTATTACACCTAGACGGAGGGAGTAGTAAGTACAAGATACCGTGGCACAATGACTTAGGTCGAATACAAGTGCCCAAATTGTGTGCATGTTAATAATAAGGATTCACTTAAAATAGTACGTGAGCGAACAGAGGGATCAATTGGACAGTGTTCCCGAGCAGTAGCGAGATGTGTGAGGTAAGATACACCGCTGGCGCTTTTAATTTTTCTTATTAATTTGTTTGTTTCACCCTCTGACTGATGGGACCCAACGTACTACGTGGAGAGAGGTAAGGTGACTAAGGCTGCATTATTTCTGCACCACTGTGGATAGTATTACCATCAAAGCCACATGACACGATTATGATTTAAATCCCAATGACTCCCACACACACAAAAAAACACGGCATGCTTGTCACACGAATGCAGGAATGTATAAAAGGTTATTTTCCTCTCGTTGAACATAACCGGGAGGGTTGTGTAGCTGGTTAGCCTGTTCGCTCATCAAACTTGAGGTCTCGGGTTCCATTCAAAAAAAAACTTGAGGTCTCGGGTTCGATAACTACATGTCGGTGTCAAAACCGGCGGATCTCGGGTAGGGGGTCCCAAACCGTGCGTCTAGGCGGATGGTAACAGGAGACGAGGGACACAATGTTTTTACCCAGGTTCGGGCCCTCTCGATGGAGGTAAAACCCTACGTCCTGCTTGATTAATATTGATGATATGGGTAGTACAAGAGTGGATCTACCACGAGATCAAGGAGGCTAAACCCTAGAAGCTAGCCTATGGTATGATTGTTGTAATGTATGTTGTCCTATGGACTAAAGCCCTCCGGTTTATATAGACACCAGAGGAGGGCTAGGGTTACACAGAGTCGGTTACAATGGTAGGAGATCTACATATCCGTATCGCCAAGCTTGCCTTCCACGCCAAGGAAAGTCCCATCCGGACACGGGATGGAGTCTTCAATCTTGTATCTTCGTAGTCTTGGAGTCCGGCGGACGATGATAGTCCGGCTGTCCGGACACCCCCTAGTCCAGGACTCCCTCAGTAGCCCCTGAACCAGGCTTCAATGATGATAAGTCCGGCGCGCATAATGTTCGGCATTGCAAGGCGGGTTCCTCCCTTGAATAATCCAGAGAAGATCATGAACACCAGGATAGTGTCCGGCTCTGCAAAATAAATTCCACATTCCACCGTAGAGAGAATAAAATGTACACTTAGTTCAATCTGCTGACGTATTATGCGGCGTGACATCACACAGCTACCAAGCCACTGTTTGAATCATTTTTTACTATACCACCTCAGCACGTTTAGCGAAGCGGTTTCCTTGGCACGTCTTGTCGAAGCAGAGATCGTGTTCCCCTTATTCCGGGATTCTCATCAATACGGACGTGGGTAACCCAACCGCGCCATTGATGGTGGCGCTTGGGAGATAAGCGAGTTTTACCAGGCCGGTGGGGGACGCACAGTTTCATCCGCCTATATATAAGGGATAAGGATTAACCTTCCCACCTACGCCTTCTTCCTCCTTTGCTTATTCGTCTCCGCGCACTCAAGCTCCAATGCCCAAGCTCGCGCATCTCGCCTCGACCTTCTCCGAATATGTCCGGAGCGGGAGGCAAATGGTGGGCCTCCACCGTTAAGGAGGAGCACATCACCAAACTGCGCAACGCCTGATATCTTTCCGGCGATATCGCGCATCGGCTGCCCGACAAGGGGCAGCTCATCCCTACCCCTGGGCCCCATGAGAGGGTTGTCTTCCTTCCCCACTTCCTCCGCGGACTGGGCTTTCCGCTCCATCCATTCGTCTGGGGGCTCATGTTCTATTACGGCCTGGATTTCCACGATCTGGCGCCGAACTTCATCCTCAACATCTCGGCGTTCATCGTCGTGTGCGAGGCCTTCCTCTGCATCCGGCCCCACTTCGGCCTGTGGCTCAAGACCTTCAACGTCAAGCCGAAGGTTGTGAAGGGCACGCAAGCGGAATGCGGAGGCGCCATGTTGGGTAAACTACCCAACGTCCTTTGGCTTGAAGGGGCCTTCGTGGACTCCGTCAAGGGGTGGCAATCGGGGTGGTTCTACATCACCGAGCCGCGCAAGCCCACATGGGCGGCGGCCCCCGAGTTTAGATCTGGCATCCCCACGCAGCTCACCTCCTGGAAAGAGAAGGGCTTGCAATGGGGCAATCCGATGGAGGTGATGGGACTCCGAGCCTGCATCCAGAAGCTGGTGAGCAATAAGCTCAGGCTCATCGACGTGGTCCAAGTCATGCTCATCCGCCGGATTCTCCCATGCCAAGAACGGGCATTTAATCTGTGGGAGTTCAATCCGGAACAGCACCAGGCGCTGAGCGGGCTCTTCGATACAATATATGAAGGCGCCTGGAGGGTGCTGTTTAAGGGCGCCGAAGCCCCCGCATCCGCGACGGAAGATCACGGATTCAGCTCGCAGCATCCAACTGACGAGGTAAGTGATTCAACCCCATTACGGGACACTTGTGATAATCAAATTGATTCTAGAGGGGTTTCATTCTGTCTCCTCCTTTGACAGGAATGGATGGAGAAGGCCAAGCTGCTTATCAGCCCGGCTCCCATGCCAGAAGACCCAGTGGACGCCCGTTTAGCAGGGCTGCTAGTTCCGGCACCGCACGTGGTGCCGGAGAAGAAGGCCAAGAAGGTGGCCGCGGGGACTCGAAAGAGTTCCCGCAATCAGGCGTCTGACGACGACGCGGACTCCTCCCCCGAAGACGAGGAGGAGGAGGAGTACTCTCTCCCGGAGGGGGGAGAGAAGAAGAGGAAGGCTTCCCCAATAGGGGAGGCCGAAGGGTCCAAAAGGGGGAGAACTATCCCCCCGGACAGTTTCGCCAACACCAGCGTTGGCGAGGATGAGTGGCCTCCAAGGGCCAGGCGTCCGGCGAGATCGTAAGTATCCGGATCCTTGTTATGCAATATATTTTATGTCGCGTAGTGTCCTTCTAACGCCGCGTTCTGTCCGTAGTCCGGCCGATGACGATCTCCCCGACTCATCGAGCGGGTCGTTGGCCTCGTCGGATGTGAATTCACTTCCGACTGCCTCTACCCCACGCGCCGACGAGGACGCCGAGGTGGGATCCCAGAGAGGGACCCATCAGGAGGAGGCTCCGGAGGCGCCGTCAGGCAGCCTCCCGGACTTTGCGCCGGACTCTACATCGGAACCCGCAGTGGTTCCAGAGTCCAGCAAGCGGCCCCTTCGAAAGAAGGGCAAGACCGTGACACCGGCGGCCTCCGTCCAACCGGAGGCGCCGGATAACTTGTTGGAGGCGCTTAAAGGCGCTTCCATCGAGGAAGAACACCGCACTATCATGAGTGCGGTGATTCAAAAGGTTCAGCTCGCCAAAAGCGGGCTAACCGAAGCCTGCAGCAGCCTTTTAACAGGCTTTGAGGTAAGAAGTTAAAATTATGTAATGTAATACCGCATAGACAGTAGCCCCTGATGCTCAGTTCGGTGTTCGGAAAGAAAAGCCGGACTGAGGATCTAACAAGATATGCACAGGGTTGCTAAAAATATGTCAATATGGGTTTGCAGGCTGCGTTGCTGGCCTCTGCCGCATTAACGGCGAAGGTCGATGTGCTAAAGCAAGATCTCGACCGGTCCGAGCGAGAGATCGGAAATGCGAAGAAGCAGCTCGAGGACAAAGAAGGTGAGTAACACCACTTTGAATAGGTACCTTACAGAAAAGGATTTTGGTTGCAATAAAATTAACAAGGATAATATGTGTATTGCAGGGGCCACTAACGAGGTGGCAGCCCTGAAGGATGCTGTGTCCACGGCCGAACACAATGCGGCCGCGGAACGGGCAGAGCGAGAAAAGCAGGAGGCACGGGTGGCGGAAGTTCGGCAAGAGCTCCAGGCTCTCATGGAAAAGCATGAGAGTTTGGAGCGTGACTCCAAGACTCGAGAGTCCGAGCTTGCCTCGGCTCTCGAAAGTTCCAAGTCCGCCAAGGCCGAGGCCCATAAGGCCCTTCAGGAGGTTGAAGATATAAAGAAAATAGCGGCGGGTAAGGCATTTTTCATGCAAAGCAAGCATGTTAATGTAAAATACCTGACACTTACCCGCATTCGGAGCTCTCCAGGGGCGTTTGCAGATCTGCTGCGTAGTGCGCCCGATGCCGCCGCATTCTATCATGGCGAGGAGGGGAGCTCGACGGAAAAAGTCTTCTGGTCTCAGTATGCTGAGACCGGACACTCGATGCCCCCAAGCGACCAGCTGAAGCAGCTGGTCGAACTCCACAAGGTAGCTGAAGAGGCCATGAAGGGCCTTATAGTCCGGCTGTGGCCTGTACAGGCCATGCCTGGGAGCTACTTTGGCCTCGTGCGGTGGCTGGTGGATGCATGCCCTTGGGTGGATGTCATCAAGCGCTCCGCCTGTATTGAAGGCGCTCACCGGGCCCTCACCCGCACAAAGGTGCAATGGGGCAGGTTGGATGCAGAGAAGCTTCTCACGGACCCACCGCCGCCGGGCAAGGAGTATCGTACGCCCGAAATGTATTATAAAACTGTCCTGAAGGGAGCCCGCAATATTGCGGATGAGTGCCCCAGAAATGTAATCTTTGAGTGAATTTGCTATGTATTATCCTGCGCGCTGAAACTTTGTTCATGTGCGCGTTAAACAACGCTTGTTTAATTTAAAATATTACCTTCTGTGCGGCCGTTTATAAAATCTGAGAGATGGCAAGTCGTTGGCTTCAGCCCCCAAGCCACGAGTGCTGGGGTGTTCGGGATAAACTTGAGCACTCTTGTTCCCATTGTTGGGTCCGTCGAGGGAGGCGCTCAACACAACGAACAAGGCAACCGGACTTATAATGCTTGAACACTCTCACTTAGCCATAGAATTCTATAATTTTAAATTTCAGCGAAGCCCCTGGTATTCGGAAGACCGAATCCGGGGCGCTATCCACGCCTTCATCGGACATTGTCCGGAACTTTGCTCGAAGTGGCGTGAGTCTTTAAGGACCCGAAAAAACCTCTCGAACAGCGACCAGTCTCTTGCCTTATCATGCCAGTCAGTTTTAGCTTTCTCCACTGAGGCACTCGCCCGGCTCAACCGGGGCGCAATCGCAGTGGTTCTCCCAGTGCCACCTTAGCCGACAGAACGGAACGTAAGGCACCAAAACGTGGGAGCCGGGCAAACCCAACTATTGACCCAAGACATGATTCGGAGCCGATTCATATAATGCTATAAGTTCGGGGTGCCGCACTTGTGAAAGTGTTCGGACTTATCACACCATAGAGTGGGGAACATAAGCCCCCGGTGTATTAGGCCGTACCAAAATATACGGGCGCAAGATGTCATATAATGAGCATATATATATAAAAGGTAATGCAATTGCGATCAAAAAGGTGCTGCATTATTTATGAAAGAAAGTCTGCTAGTAGAGCGGACTGATACAAATAGTGCGGTAAGCAAGGGATTTGGACTAAGTAAACATGTCCCCCTCCAGGGATGAGCTGCAGACTTGGTGTATATAATCGAATTTAATGCTCGTAATTGATACCACCTGAGTGTTCATCGCAGCCTTCTTTACTCCCTGACTGTTGCATCGTGAGTTCGGCAGGTTCGCCGCCGGACAGGGCTTCTGGTTAACAAAGTCCTGTGTTCATAAAAGAAGAAAAATAATATA